>NC_138153.1:25875564-25915564 GCF_964199315.1 Orbicella franksi
GCATGCCTGTGAACTAGCTAGGTGTAGCTAAGCGCATTGACCACTACAAACAACACAACATTTTTTCTGAAAAAGACCTTGCTACAACCACAACAAATACGATTGCAAAAGTAAAAAAAAGCGAATTCCAAAGCGTTGGGCTAAAAGCAGCTCCTAAACAGACAAGACAAAGAAATGACTTGACATGAAAATGAGGACAGCGGACGGTGGCAAGAGCCCATGCGTTATGACGACATTGTCACCTACATGTGAATCGAACGTGTCAGGAAAATTAGCGAGCACCCATTTTTTCTGATCGTACTTTTTAAAAGCTGAAAATTTTGTCAACAAAACCAAGAGACGAGATCATCGTCTTTGACAGAAACGCAGTATACACGGCAAAATTTATCGTTGATTCTGAATTCTGATAATCACTTTTATGATTTCATCGTGCTAAACAAAATTATGAAAACTATCTTGCATTCAGTAATAAAGAGAACAAAAACAAAACAAACAAAAACAAGCCTACGCTATTTGATTCAGTTTTGTGATAACATTGCACAAGTCCTAAGTGGTGAAGTGGAGATCATTCTCGCTTCACAGTCCAGATCAACACAGGTTCAATTATGGCTCAGGACTTTTTCTTTTTCTTCTTGTTTTGTTGTTGGACGCGCCTGTTCACTGTTTTGACTTCTTAAAACTTTTAAAGAACAGGAAAGGATATAAGCAAAGCCACAAATAATATGTTGCGGTTAACCACTTCCATTCTCCGCGTGACTTCTAAGATGGAATCTTCGTCGAGACATATTGAATACTTTCACCAAGGTAAAATGCAATATTAGCAGCATCATCCTAGTAACAGTAACGCTAAATTTTGCCAGAGGAAGCAAGGGAACCAAAATACCAAATTATAAAATAACTGAGCGCGCGCTCTCATTGGTCCATAGGTGTGTTTAGATAAGAGTATGTAAACACGGTTGTGACGCTTTTAGATTCGCGCGTATTTTTGAGAATTATTTTATAAAATTCTTATAAGATTAAATTTGGAAATACAGTTAACAATAAAGATTAGCGAAAAAACTGAGCAACGACGTTTCGGTGTCATCCTGGCACCATTTTCAAGTTAAAAAATATTTGTGCGAAAAGTAAACTAATTTATACCAATGGTAGAGGTGCGAAATTGAATAAATTAAGATTAAGATAGCTGTTCAATGTTCATGTTCATTCCAATGAGGTGTCAAACACTGGTAATGAGTTCAGTGTCTGTTCAAAGCCTAAACAAATACTTTTGCGCGAATGGAGTCTGACTGTGTGTTAAGGCTCGGTTTCTTCTTGCGAATCCACAACATTTCGTGGATCAAGCAATCGAACTTTCCCTGACATTTCTTTAGGATCTTAAAGTTGTTAGTCAGGTCACCAACTGTATCAACTCGGTGTTCATTTTGAAGGTGTTTTCCGATGGCGGTAAATCGGTGTTCCTCAATGCGCTTGTAAAGATGACGGCTAGTGTAACCGACGTATTCTGCATCACACAGATCACATATATAGTTATAAACAACGCACTGTTGATTGATCAAAGGTGGTTTTGGCTCTTGTACTTTGAGATCATCGCCAATTTTACGGCTTCTGAACACCGGCTGTAGTTTGTGATCAAGTTTATTACTCAAGTCCGAGAGATGTTTCTTTACTATGTCCGCTGATTTCTGGTCTTTAAAAGGCAGCACAATGCGGTAAATATTCTCTGTTGGAGGCGTCGATCTTGTGTCTGGTGACATCACTGAATTAACGAAACGGGTGATGGTGGAGTTCACAAGAGAATCTGAGTACTTGAGGTTAGAAAAGATCAGTTTAAGGCGTTCGCATTCTGTTGAGAATAGTTCCCATGTTGAGGACAAGCGGTAAGCACGGTTTAACATGGTTTTAACTAAAGATCTTTTATAGCGGTTGTCGACATGACTTTGGTGGTGTAAGAGGAGACCAGTGTTTGTGGGTTTACGGTAAACACTTGTTACCAGCTTGCAGCCCTTCTTGCATATTTCAATGCCGACAAATGGTAGCTTACCGTTAGATGCGATCTCCATGGTGAAGGATATGGATGGATGACAGTTGTTCAAAGTCTTCAGAAAGGCTTCTGCGGTTGGTATGTCTTTCATTGTGGCTAGTGTATCATCCACGTAGCGTCTGTAGAAGTCTGGCAACTTGTTCTCGTTTTGTAGCTTTTCCTCGATAGAACAAAGAAAAGTATTGGCCATTAGGGGACCCAAGGGAGAGCCCATCGCTACTCCATCAATTTGTTGGTAGAGTTGACCGTTAAATTGAAATAGCTGGTCCTTTGTTGCTACTGACAACAGTTCAATTAGATCAGCTTTGCTGATGTTTAGATGGTGTGTTTTGTTGAACCAGTTGTCAACAAAAGCTCTATCAGCAAGGATCTCGATGGTTTCTTGTAGTGGGACGTTCGTAAATAGCGAAGAGACATCATAAGATACTAGGATGTCAGATTCGTTGAGGCTCAGATTGCGAATCTCATCAGCGAAGGAAAATGTGTCAGATATTGTGTAGCTGTTGATCGACAGGGGCTTCAGTTTATCGTCGAGCCATCTCGCGAGGGCGAAGTTGTAAGTACTTGTGGCGGATAGAATGGGCCTCATCGCCAGTTTTTCTTTATGAGTCTTTGGCAGACCATAAAGATGGGCGAGTCGTGATCCTTTCGGGCAAACTGAGTCAGCAATCTGTTTTGGGAGAATTTTGCGCACGACAGATTCAAGGTGTTTCTCTTTCTGCAGTAAAGGGTGGTAGTTTTTGAGCGGTCGTCCACGCGTCTTGGGTCTCTCCGAACTTACGGCGGTAAATTTAGCTGTATCGTTGATGGAAGATTCACTCAAAAGGCGAACATATTCTGCCTTATCCATAACAACTACTCCTGTACCTTTATCTGGTTTCGTGATTACGATGTCATCTTTTCGTTTTAGTTGCTCAATAGCTCTTTGTAGCGCTTTCGGTGGTTTGGGGGCTTTGCACTCGATGTAGTTAAGCGCGATCGATCGAAGGGTCGCCGCAGCTAATTCCTTCTTATCATCGGATAATGAAGGCTCCAGTTGCCAGAAGGCTTTCTCGAAGCTAGCTTGAATGTCCATTGAAGAGATGCGTTGCGGCAAGGAAAACTTCAAACCTCGACACAGAACAAGCTTCTGGAAGAATGAAAGCTTGTATGAGGAAATGTTTCCTCATACAAGCTTTCATTCTTCCAGAAGCTTGTTCTGTGTCGAGGTTTGAAGTTTTCCTTGCCGCAACGCATCTCTTCAATGGACATTCAAGCTAGCTTCGAGAAAGCCTTCTGGCAACTGGAGCCTTCATTATCCGATGATAAGAAGGAATTAGCTGCGGCGACCCTTCGATCGATCGCGCTTAACTACATCGAGTGCAAAGCCCCCAAACCACCGAAAGCGCTACAAAGAGCTATTGAGCAACTAAAACGAAAAGATGACATCGTAATCACGAAACCAGATAAAGGTACAGGAGTAGTTGTTATGGATAAGGCAGAATATGTTCGCCTTTTGAGTGAATCTTCCATCAACGATACAGCTAAATTTACCGCCGTAAGTTCGGAGAGACCCAAGACGCGTGGACGACCGCTCAAAAACTACCACCCTTTACTGCAGAAAGAGAAACACCTTGAATCTGTCGTGCGCAAAATTCTCCCAAAACAGATTGCTGACTCAGTTTGCCCGAAAGGATCACGACTCGCCCATCTTTATGGTCTGCCAAAGACTCATAAAGAAAAACTGGCGATGAGGCCCATTCTATCCGCCACAAGTACTTACAACTTCGCCCTCGCGAGATGGCTCGACGATAAACTGAAGCCCCTGTCGATCAACAGCTACACAATATCTGACACATTTTCCTTCGCTGATGAGATTCGCAATCTGAGCCTCAACGAATCTGACATCCTAGTATCTTATGATGTCTCTTCGCTATTTACGAACGTCCCACTACAAGAAACCATCGAGATCCTTGCTGATAGAGCTTTTGTTGACAACTGGTTCAACAAAACACACCATCTAAACATCAGCAAAGCTGATCTAATTGAACTGTTGTCAGTAGCAACAAAGGACCAGCTATTTCAATTTAACGGTCAACTCTACCAACAAATTGATGGAGTAGCGATGGGCTCTCCCTTGGGTCCCCTAATGGCCAATACTTTTCTTTGTTCTATCGAGGAAAAGCTACAAAACGAGAACAAGTTGCCAGACTTCTACAGACGCTACGTGGATGATACACTAGCCACAATGAAAGACATACCAACCGCAGAAGCCTTTCTGAAGACTTTGAACAACTGTCATCCATCCATATCCTTCACCATGGAGATCGCATCTAACGGTAAGCTACCATTTGTCGGCATTGAAATATGCAAGAAGGGCTGCAAGCTGGTAACAAGTGTTTACCGTAAACCCACAAACACTGGTCTCCTCTTACACCACCAAAGTCATGTCGACAACCGCTATAAAAGATCTTTAGTTAAAACCATGTTAAACCGTGCTTACCGCTTGTCCTCAACATGGGAACTATTCTCAACAGAATGCGAACGCCTTAAACTGATCTTTTCTAACCTCAAGTACTCAGATTCTCTTGTGAACTCCACCATCACCCGTTTCGTTAATTCAGTGATGTCACCAGACACAAGATCGACGCCTCCAACAGAGAATATCTACCGCATTGTGCTGCCTTTTAAAGACCAGAAATCAGCGGACATAGTAAAGAAACATCTCTCGGACTTGAGTAATAAACTTGATCACAAACTACAGCCGGTGTTCAGAAGCCGTAAAATTGGCGATGATCTCAAAGTACAAGAGCCAAAACCACCTTTGATCAATCAACAGTGCGTTGTTTATAACTATATATGTGATCTGTGTGATGCAGAATACGTCGGTTACACTAGCCGTCATCTTTACAAGCGCATTGAGGAACACCGATTTACCGCCATCGGAAAACACCTTCAAAATGAACACCGAGTTGATACAGTTGGTGACCTGACTAACAACTTTAAGATCCTAAAGAAATGTCAGGGAAAGTTCGATTGCTTGATCCACGAAATGTTGTGGATTCGCAAGAAGAAACCGAGCCTTAACACACAGTCAGACTCCATTCGCGCAAAAGTATTTGTTTAGGCTTTGAACAGACACTGAACTCATTACCAGTGTTTGACACCTCATTGGAATGAACATGAACATTGAACAGCTATCTTAATCTTAATTTATTCAATTTCGCACCTCTACCATTGGTATAAATTAGTTTACTTTTCGCACAAATATTTTTTAACTTGAAAATGGTGCCAGGATGACACCGAAACGTCGTTGCTCAGTTTTTTCGCTAATCTTTATTGTTAACTGTATTTTATAAAAGCAATAGAATAATTTTTTTCGTGTTTACATAGCCTCATCTAAACATTCGGGGAGTTGGGAGAATTCTCGAAAGTTATGCAATCCCTCGACAACTTCACGGGTTTGTTTAACTGTCTCGAATTCTCCCTACCCTCATCGTGTTAAGATGAGGCTATGTAAACACGGAAAAGGCGCTCTATTGCTTTAAATATTGACTACAAAACTTTCCCAAATGCCTATCACATCTACATTGTCACTTGAATACAAAATAAAACTTCCCTAATCTCTAGTAAAATACATTTTTTCACGAATTCCACCAGCCAGAAAAAGAAATGATGAAGGGTGTATAGATCTGTTGAAGTTAACAAAGCAGATTAAACAAATCCTCTGAGAAAAGGATGCTCGTTACCTATTTCTCTTCTACCTACCCCCCCCCCCCCTCCCACCTCCCCACCACCAGCAAAATTAACTGAAACGCTCCCGAAGAAATCTCGTCGTCACGAAAGGCGACGACCACGAACCATTTCCCATCGTACCTTTCTGAAAGCAGCAAAATTTTGTCAAACAGCAAACGCACAATTTAGAGCATAATTTATCCTATTTACCTGAAAACTGTCAATATATCATTAACTTATTTATAAAGATCTTGCAGTATTCAAATGTAAATTAGAAATTAGGCACAAGCTGTAATATCCGATTAACAATCACATGCGTATTGAGTGGTGTTGTGGAGATCATTAATGCTCCTCGAACCAGAGTTCCAGACGACCGCAAGTTTGATGACCACTCGGAGCCTTAATGTTTCTTTTTTCTTCTTTTTTATTTTTATTTCCATTTTATTCCCTTCGGTGGACGCGCTTGTTTACTGTTTGTAACATCTTCAAAATTTAGATGGAATGCTACAAAAAAAAGATAAAAAAGAGGAACTGCCGTATAAATCAGCAGTTCAATCCATACCCACTTCATAATTACTCCTGATACACATTCCTGTACATCTAGGGCGCGGTGAATGTGTAACTTGTCTCTCGGGCAATACTTCCAGGTTCAAATCCCAAACTGAGCAAATACTTTTTTCTTTTATGTTTTCTTTCCCTTTCTTTTTCCTTTTTTAATCAATGTACACTTCTATGACAATGAACTATTTCCCGACGGTTCTTTCCGTTTCCTGTCTTTAAAAGTATTATCTGAAGCTTTTGATCATTCGGCAGTTCGTCTAGTGGATTAAGTTTGGCTATCAAGTGAAAAATATTTTTCGTGTTTTTTGTCGCTTGTTATGTCTTCTTTTCGAAATTGCCAAAAGCGAATAATGTTAAAGAGAGAAAACTCCTCCTTTTTGCCGCCCAAAGTGAGCTCATTATAGCAAAACAGTGGGTCCGGAGACTGGCAATGAATTTACAAGCGATGACGTAGGAAATTGTTCCAGCGATTAGTTTACCCCACTTCGCCTCTGTAGCTACGTGAATTACTATAGAAGATTTCTTCGAAGTTCGCCATTTTTTTGCAAGTAAAATGTCAGATAGTGATGGATATATGTCCTCTAGTGAAAGTTGCAACGTACAAGAGCCGGAAAGTTGCGATGAAGTCGTCTAAACAATTTCCTACGTCACGACCTTGAAATACATTCGTTTCGGCCGCGCGCAAAATGGACCCACTTTCGGTTGGCAAAAAGCCAGATTTTTCTCTCTTCCACATTATTCGCTTTTAGCAATTTCGAAAAGTAGATATAACAAGCGACAGAAAAACGCCAAAGAACTTTTCTGAAGATATGATTGATCGTCGCAGTTATCCACACAACTTAAGCAGTTGGGAAATTAAAGCCTGAAAAATATTCAGGCCTGAACGGGATTCGAACCCATGATTTCTGCGATACCGGTGCAGTGCTCTACCAACTGAGCTATCAAACCAACTGGGAGCTGGTCACATTGTCAGTTCGTAATATACCCGTAGATGATGAAGAGGGCCGTTCAGGCCTGAATTTTTTTTCAGGCTTTAATTTCACAACTGCTTAACTTGTGTGAATTACTGCGATGATCAATCATGTCTTCATATCTTTCTCCGCAGTTCAAATATATGATATTTCATATATTCACTTGTATTCTTCATCATCTACGGGTATATTATTACGCACTCACAATGTGACCAGTTCCCAGTTGGCTTGATAGCTCAGGTGGTAGAGCACTGTACCGGTATCGCATAGGTCATGGGTTCGGATCCCGTTCATGCCTGAATTTTTTTCAGGCTTTAATTTCATAACTGCTTAAGTTGTGTGACTGCAATGATCAATCATATCTTCATATCTTTCTCCGCAGTTCAAATATATGGTCTTTCATAGATTCACTTGTAAAAAACTTTTCACTTCATAGGCACTTTAAATTATTTCGATTTCAAACTCAAAATATGCTAGCCTGACAAAAGTATTTTCTCGTGCCCTGAATTATCACCAGTGTTACGTAGGTTTACGAAGAAAAGCCACGACGATCTGTCTTTACAACCGAATAATGCGAGTCCGTGTTTGTAACTTGTGTCCCGTCAATCGATATGATCAATCCATTGGACCTGTGTACAACCGACCGTTTTTTCAACCTCCATTGAACTGGCTGACCAGTGAGAGTTTAAATTTTTTTTAAACACACACAGACACAGAAATATACTTTCGACTGTCGATTTACGAAAGAGAAACTACACATCAACTACCACACTATTGATTTAGGAACGCAAGCGACTGCGAAAGCTTTATGCACTGGTCAGCGGATTCATTAAAAAGTTAACACGAATCGATGGAAGGAAGGAAGGAGCGAGTGAAGGAGTAAAAGTCAATGTCCTACCTACACTCAGAAAATGACATTTTCTGAGTAAAAAGAGTAATTAAGTTGTTGGACTTGTCCTAGAATTTGATGATGTGGGGGTAACAATCAAGTAAATTCCCAGGGGTAACTCAGCCCCAGGGTAACTCCCATATAAATCTAGGACAGGGTGCCCGTCTACCTTTGGGGTTGAAAACGGCTATGGTACCTCTTAGGGTGTTCAGCCTCAAAAGGTCCACATCAAGAGCTCTTGTGGTACCTTTTAGGGTATTGAGCCGAAAAAATACAACACGAGATAATTTGTTGTTTTAGAATTGGTACCTCTTAGGGGTAAAAAAACTTCAAGCCACGCCCACAAAAAAACAGTACCTTGGTACCTCTTAGGGGGTCTTTTTAATATTTCCAATGAGCACCCCCTGTCCTTTTTATTTGGGAGTCCCCCTCTCGGAGAATCTGAGCCAGGTTACGGTTTGGGTTGATAAATGCATAAGAGCACATGTTTACCTGGGTCCTAAATTGCAATAAAATTGTCAATATCTTGAATAATGGTACATGGTGTTTATCCTCTCCTTGCCTTGTCCTGATTTGTCCCCAACTGAAAAATAGAAGGAACAGCAAGATTTAGATCAAATGATTAATGGCTGGCATAGTGTGCTTACTGATTCTTAACACAAGGAACCTGGCCAAACACTTTAAACAAAGCCTGTCTCAGCAGGCCCAGGAGTACAAATGGCTACTTCAGGTCTTCTATGCAGATGCTATGTAGGCTTGTCACGCAATCTTGCATGAAGAGCGTGATTAAGTGACGGGCCTGAAGAACATCTGGGTAGGAGGCTAGCTCTGTTTCAGTCACCCACTAATTCTAGGAACAAGGCGGGGCAAGTACATAAAACTGGGGGCCGCCTATGATGGACTAGCATCTCATCCAGGGAGAACAGGAATACAGTTCTTTCAATAGGATCTGAAGTGAGTGGCTGCTCTGGTGTAACAACTGTCAGAAAGTATTAAGAGGGGCCCAGAATAACTTCCTCTAGGGCAGGAGGGGAGTGGGGCTGAGCCGGGGTGGGTTGGTGGGTGGGTGGGGGGCGTGTCATACCCAAATACTATTTTAGTATGAAGAATGAATTACATGTAACATGATCTGAGGAGGTGTTCTACATTCCGTAGGAAATATGACAAGTTATCAGTGAAGTTTAGAAATCAAATAATATTTACCACAAATGACTACAATGTTTGCCATAGATCTGTCTTTAGCAGTTTCAAAATTAAAAGGGTATTTTTTTAAATCTACATGTATTCTTGAGTTGAGTCAATTTAATTATTGCAAAAAAAAAGAAACAATATTGCTTTGAATCATTCACCTTTGTTCTGTCTGTATAGGTCCATTTCATTGACTTGTAATTCAAAAGGTTGGTTTATAAAAGTTGTTTAAAAGTTGAACCCTACTATAACTCATCATTCCTTCAGAAAATATGTGCTAACATGGATATGTGGGTAAAATGTTTATCACCCTTGACCCCTCTTGAGATCCCTTCAGGGGAGGGGGTGTTGGATGCTACAGATGGGTCAAATCTTCTAACAACTGACCAATCTTCACCACCTTGGTAAATGGAAAACTTATTTGCCCAAAACAATTAACTTGGTCTACTCCACCAAGCACGTTAATGACAAGTATTCAAGTCATACCCCCAAGAAATATCATTTTCCACCCTGTCAGCTCTCTAAAAACTTCACTACATGTACTTGTACTTGAAAGTGAGATTAAAAGTCATTGTTACAACAGGGGTTTTTTCTCTCACTTGCTTCAACTGCTGCAATGGCTTTTTCAATTCAACGACTAGAATTAACATGACAGATAATCTCTGGCATTAGGAAAAGTAATATACTTGTATAGATGTATTTTTTCACAAAACATAAACCATTTCCATACCTGGGCAACTGTTATTACTGAACTCTTCATTGTAAGCTTAACAGGAACTATCCTAGTATGGTACGTGTACATTTGATGATGGAAACTGAAATAAATAAAAATAAATATTATTTAAATAATTTTTAAAACAATTTAACTTAATTAGGGACAAATGGCTCTTGTACAGTCTTATACTAGTGCAGTGCAAGCAACCTGCACAGCAAAACATATATTGCATCTCAATAGCCTCAAACAGTTAATTTTTGATTTCAAATTATGTATCAAGCCAATAAGACAAGAGATAAATTATTTAGAAAAATGAATCAGTTACACTGAAGAGAAAAACCAGTGAGCGGCAGTAGGAGAGGGGGTCGGCAAGGGTGACAGAAATGAAAGGGGGCATGCCAGAGCTTATAGGTAGGGAGTTTGGGAGAAACTAAACTATTTTCTTTATGCTTTGTTAACAATAAGTGAAGGGAAGCCTCCCTCGCTGTGGGGATGGGTTTTCCGATATTAAAACAAAGGAGCTTTGACACTTGCTAGCTCTTAATACATTCTGGAACTTTTATTTGAGTATGAATATGAGATAGATGATCAAGCCCAAACAATAAGAATTGAAAGAACAGCTGAGAAATAACAGTTGAATGAGCACAAAGCAAACAAACGCTGGGCAAACACAACCCAACCAAACAAACAGATCACCAAAAGCACAGACAGATGCGTACACGCTACAAACAGATGCCCACCCCCCCCCCCAAAAAGAAAACAACCAAACTGAATGAACAGGCAAATGAATGCAAACAAAAACAAGGCTGAACACACCCAAACTGAACAAACAGCTGAGAGAACAGAAACCATCTGTACTATCAAACTTCTTTTAAACCTGAATAATTTATAAAGGAGAAATTATTTAGTGCTATGATAAGCAATGAAATTAACACATACATGTACAACAAGCTGAACCAATAGCAATGATTATCATAGCAAGGAAAGGCTGCTACATGTATCTAAAAGTAACCAGCATTTTTCCTTTAAAACTTTATTGTGACCTTTCGAGGAAGCTTGCTAAAAGAGTTTTTATGAAAGCAAGTTCATCTAAGTTGTCTTTCTTAATTAATTCTTCAGTGACTTTGAGTTCATCATGTACAGGTACTGCACATTGCAATATTATCGCATTCGCAGAACACAGTTCATAATCTTGGGTGTCCTGTGGTGTCAAGGGTTACGTCTTTTGACATGTTTTAATTGAACATCTGCATTTTCTGCTCCATTTTAAATGATGTAATACGTCATGTGCAAAGACTATCATGCACATTGTGTCGTGATTTTTGTTGTAGTATGAGCAAGTCTGAGCATTGTAAAGTGGATATCTAAAGATTACCTCATGGTTTGTACTTAATTTTACACATGTACATTCACGACCACAACTTTGAATCGCCTTGGCTTTGGGATGCTAACCGTGGTCTCAAACGGTTATAGTTTGATTGGCTGCATTATTTTGTTGATTAGCTCCAGTCATGACAAATAGCTTGGTCTTTATCCGGTCAAATATTGTCGGTGAAAAAGTACTCTCAAGGCATTAGATCCAGACTTTACTGTAAAATATCGGGCCACTCATTTGCATTTCATTAAATTTGAATTGTTCTTCTGTTTCTATACGACGATAAAGTTGACAGTTACTTGTGATAACATATTGTTCATGGCTAGTCTTACGCAGCTCGTTTCGTCCCAGCCAAGGGACTCATCAGAGACCTTTCTGCTTGGCAAACTCGTTGGGCATCGCGCCCAAAGTCCTGTTCGCTAACAAAATGATGACAGCAATCTCGCCTTACATGTATATCGCATAAGGATTCCCGACCACACAAATTCACGAGTGAAAATTGACAACTGTCAACTATATTGTCAATTTTCACTCGTGAATTTGTGTGATAAAACGAGCTGCGTAAGACTAGCCACGAACAATGTATTATCACAAATGTTTCTATACGCTTCGTTTTTAGAAGCGTTGAGGGATATGCTAATAACTAGCCTGGTGTTGTAAAGTCGCTCATTGGAATCAGTCGTACAGAGTTTGTTTACGACAAACACACACGCCATTGTAACTGAAATTGTTTAAATTTGTGCTTCCGGCTTAGAATAATGTACGTAAAAAATATACTGTTACAAATAAGGTTTTATGCTTTAACATTAATAGTTTATGTGAAAATATTTAACATGAAATTAGAAGCCTAATGTAAATATTTGTGAGTCTATGGAAACAGGTGCCGTCACGCATTGTATCAACAAATCGTATTTTATGCAGCTGACTGGCATGGACTTTGACACTATGATATATGATTTTATCTGTCTGTAAAACCTCCATTGTTGATAAAAAGAATTAATGTTGATTTTAGCAATAAACACAGGTTGAGAGTCAGCTAGTGAAATCATAAGGCTAATATATATTAATGTGACGGCGTCGAACGCACTCATAATCTTTGACTACTACTAGTAAACAATGTACTGCAGCTGACTTAAGGTTGGTGAAGACTAATGTAAACACTCCTTCAGGATGGTCAAGTAGGCCTCAAGAATCAGGCAAGAAAGTAAGTCTGGTAAGGTTGGGCTTTATGCTCCAAGCCACAGTAGTCAAGCTTGAAACAGTTACTTGCCTAGTGGCTGTAAACAAACCTGAACAGATGTCAAACACTGTTAGTAGAAGTATATATTTAATAAAGATATTGCAAGATTTTCTCACCCAAGTAACTGATATTATTGAGCTTTTTTGGTCACACTTTACAGCAGCCATTCTGGTATTTTCCATGATAGAATCTGAAATGAAATTGTAAAGCAAATAAAATATTTTAAAATTCATTCAGAATGCAAAGGAAATGTATTTACTGCACAAGGCAACAGTTCTAAAAGGCAGAGGAATTAGCTTGTAAACTCCAAAATTACTCCCTGCCATTCAAGTGCTTTAGTGACAGCTGTGTATCACATGTGCTCATCACTAATGGAAAATAAACATACAGCGACAATCAATAATACAATAGACAGAGAATCAATCATTCAAAGTGATATGCCAGCACTTTTTTCTATCTCTTTGGTTATGTAAACTTTATTTCTCTGTGTTAAATGTGTTGCAATTTAGGAATGTTTAAAAAAAAAAATTACCAATGAAAGCATTTAATTATTGTTATTATTAAGGGACAGTGCCATGGCCTGTGCATGTGTGATTGCATTCTCATTTTGGCTTGATGATTTCTTTCTCATTCCTTTTTAGAGGGATTTAAAAAGGAGATTTCTCAACACTATATCATTTTGAGGTCACTATTTTAAAGGACCTGTACCACTTGCTGTGTTTCTGACCCTGCTGGGCTGCAGCGTGATCTTTACACTTCACCAACTAATAAAATATCCCGACTTAACAGCTATTTTTTTTCCTCCAGGACAGTGTATATCATCACAGAATGCATATTCTGCAGTTCATAACAATTTAAAACATAATACTGTATTTCACTTTAGTTACCATTAAATTGCAGGACAATCCATACATCTTTCGACTTGCTGTTGCTATGTGATTTATCTCATGTAAATACTAATATTACATTTCACCTGAATATTTCCACAGATTCCTATGTACATTATTTTATTTTAATATGCCACTTGACTTGAACGATACAGTACATGTAAATATATGCAGATTCTTTAAAATGTAACAATATAGTGTTCAAGATATATTAAATAGCCTTACATTCATGTCATTTTTGCCTGGTGAGTTTGGATGACTTCAAGTGTTTAATTAAATGTCGGTTAGCTTATGTGTTCAGACGGATAAACTTCAAGCATTTGAACGGTTAGCCAAACTTTTCAAACAGTCAACTTTTCGATCAAAGGGTCACTGACTTAGCACGCGGTCAGTAAACCATGAGTGCTTGAAAGTCTCTAAAGCAATAAGAATGATTCTAATTAATCATCAGAAAATTGGATAAATGATATATTTCAAAGCACACGAATAACTACTTAAGGTTGGAAATTGTTTGGATGTTGAATTGTCAAGAAAACAAAAACACAATTTTGCCTGTGTTTGTTTGATTGAAGTCATCATTGTATGCAATGCCAATCCAGAAACATTTCCAACCAAATTCCACCGATATAAACGAAGTAACCAGCAGTCACAAATTATTTTGAAGAAACATGATTGACTATCATTAAAATACGGTAGACGATCAAACTTGTTCAATAGCGCAAACACACTCCGAACTGTTACATGCAATTCACACGCAAGGATCGGGATGGACCTGCGCCATGAGCATATGGCACATAAAGCCATGAAATGGTGCATTCAGAAAGTACTCACCGGGCCTTCAATGTTCCCCAGCCGTGAAACAGCTGATAAAATATGCACTATTTTGTGGAACGGATTTTCATTTTTGAAATTTTCAGTGTAATAACAAATAAACACGCAAGAAATCACGATGCCTTTGCTCTTTAATCGACATTACAAGAGCGTTTGTGGTTCTTGCGTTGTGGTTCTTGCTCAATCCATGTATGTGCTTTCTGTTTTCAATGATAGAATCGGCTGATTTGAATATGTTTGGCATGCTGTAATTAGCCAAAATAATGAGCCTCTGAAAGCAAAAGTTATGAAATTGGACAAGACTCAGATATTGTTGCCTTTTTCCACTATGAACGCCGAGTCCACCACAACGAATTGTAATCCTGAAAACAACAATGAATTCAAAGCTTCCAAGCCTTCTAGTTTTTTAATGAACAAAAATTTCAAAGTAAGTGGCTAACTTTGTTGCCTTTGCTTGCCTACTAACCCTAAGGGGGATGCAGTGTACTGTAAGGTCTGCTTAAAACGTGGCAAGAAGAACAGTCGTACTATGACCACCAAATGTAAGACATTTAAAACAAGCAGCATGACAGGACATGAGGACCTTCCAGATCACAAACATGTGTTCAAAACATGCGTAAAAGTATAAACCAACAACAATCAAGAATTAAGTATCATTTGTCGAAATTTTTTTATGGTCCATTTATTTACCCTAATGGCCCAAACTTGTTATAAATGACCTATAACTTTCCAATGCCATGGGCCATAGGCTCATTTACCAGTTTTACCTTCCCAATCCCTGCTCAGGTGATGCAAGTAAACTTTTCCTGGACAGGGTGGGGGAAGTTTGCTCATAGCCTGAAATGTCAGTCCTCAGACGACAACTGACATGCCTCTCAAGCTAGAAATATACTGTCCACAACCTCAGTATGATTCAACACAAAATAGACCGCAGGTCACTGATTACCAGAAAGGTATGTTTGTTATAATATTAAACAAAGTGGGACATCGCATACCATAGTTTTACGTGAATTCATGTGACCCAAACACAGCCGTTATTAATTGTTTTCATTTGACTACCACAGTGACTACATGTATATTTCAATTCAATGTTTTTGTTTTCAATAAAAAAAAAGGAAACAAAAATATATACTAAGGCAAGCTAACTTTAAAAACTTAACCTGCAACAAAACACAACATAAGACAGTTGGAAATTGAGCATTCATGAACGAGACACCAACTTGATTTTTTTACATGCATACCAAGGCTTTCTGTTTGGCTTAATAAGCTGTTTTACTGTTCTTTTCTGTCTGTCTTCCAAACTCTGTAGCTTCTGGTTAACTTTGGGTGCATTCCTTTGAGGTGGATCTGGATCACTCGGATCATGGTGCATCAAAGGAACCAATGAATCCATGACCAGTGTGGATTCATCAGTTCCTTTGATGCACCATGATCCGAGTGATCTTGGGTCACTGATCCTGATTCAGATTACCGCAAAGGAACGCACCATTTGTCTTTGTTCGTTTTAACAGTAAGCTTAAAATGTTTTTTAAAATGTTTTTATACCGGCTCCAAGATTTTCTGAACGGATACGGGAAATATATGCTT
The DNA here is from genome assembly GCF_964199315.1 of Orbicella franksi. NCBI lineage: Eukaryota > Metazoa > Cnidaria > Anthozoa > Scleractinia > Merulinidae > Orbicella > Orbicella franksi. The sequence goes on from NC_138153.1 coordinate 25,891,564, forward strand.
CCAGTTGATTTCTTTACGGATTGCTTTTGCCATTTAAACAGATGATTGGATTTTTTAACGGATTGCTTTTGCTGTTTTAACGGATGCTTAGATTTTCTTAACTGATACCTCTTTCCATTATAAGAGATGCAAAGAAATTATGAACAGTTGCAAAAGCCATTTGAACAGTTTGATTGTAATGTAAGACGCTTCACCTGATGCTTGTTATCATGAAGCGTTTAAACGGATTACAAACAGATAACAAATGGATGATAACTCGAAATAGCACTAGTACTTGTACCCAGTCTACTTATAGGGCAAAATATGCTCCGGAGGTCTGTCACGTGTCATCCCATATACATACATACATACATATATATCCACAAGATTTGCCCTGACTTAAAAATTAAAAATAAATTTGGGAGAATGGTTATGGATTCAATACACAATGAATGATGACACAAGGCAGCCCAAAGAAGGCAAAAGACAAGCAAAAGTAAGCTTATTGCAAATTGATGTAAAAATGACTTCATGGTATATTTTGGTTGCAGCAAGGGATAAAACATTGAATTCTTTACCTCATGAGATAGCTGATCATTGTGAACAAGCTCTAACTTTTCAAATTTGACGGTTGCTCCAACTGCAGTGTCTCTATAAGACTGCATGACATGCTGAAGTAATTCCTTCCCCTCTCTCATGTTGAAATTGGAAACTTGAAGAAGTTCTGAAAGGCAGGACCATTGAAAAACTGAGCAGTGATTAACCAAGATAAAACAAAGTCAGTTAAGCTTAGGCCCGGTTTAAATGTCACATGTTACATACTCTGAATCTAATACTAATTTGGGGTCGACTCAAATTAATAAGTTCAACATTTGATTTAAACTTAGCATTTTTTGTGCAAAATGAAATTGCTGAGCGCGAGCGACATGTTCGTTCCTAGACTCTGTTTCAAGTTTCCCATCAATGATAAGGAGCACATTATGCGTTTCGATCGTTCACACCTTTCAAGTACCATTCCTGCATAGAGGACGTGCAATTTACAATGTGGATGACAGTGCATTACTTCTTATACTCTGATTTTCGTTTCACTTTCCCGCTCAAATTCAAGTTCATAGACTTTGCGCTCCATCTTCTACTGAAAAAAGAGAAAAAAACTTTGTCACGCACTACATTTTGTCTTGCCTTGCCTCTTTTTCAAATTAAGTAGAGCATCTCATACAAAAAAGCATTGCGGCATGTCAAGCCAGTAAGTCTTATACTCTGCTGAAGAGAAGTGCGAAACACCGCATACACTATTTTATCTTTTTCTCAGCTCGTGAGCAGGTGCAATTCAACAAATCCTGCAATCTGATTGGTTCCTGGAGCGGGCAGAATTTTTTCATCCGGACCGCCACAGCGGGCGGAATCCGTCGAGTTGATCTATTTTTGTGAACGAATTAGTGGTAATCGTCAATCTTTCGCCCTTTTCACACTTCCATCGACGATTAATCAATGCAAGTTTATTTCTATTCACCTTTAAATGGCAAGGAAAGTCACTGTAAGTAAATTCAATTGAATTTTTTGAAGTTGTTTGGCTGTTTGTAGCTCGGCGCTGTAATGGTGCATAATCCTGTGTGTCTCTCTCTGTACAATTTTAAGTAAAAAAATGAGTCAATTTCAGTCAGGTTTAACTCTCTGATCATTGCTGTATTTGAGACAATTTCTGTGGAATACACTTAACAAATGTCCTCGCTATCTGCTACTCAATTTATGTTAGAAAACTCTGATTTCAAGTGATTCGCAACAGCTGACAGAAATTGTTTTTGTAGTACAACTTCAATCTTTGCACGAAATTTCACACTGGAAAAGCACTTTCGCAGAACTTAACTGGTGAACTAAATGCAACTAACATAAAGTAGTTCAAAATAAATCTATTCAATCTTAAATACATCTTTCTTTGTCTAGTATCGGAGTTACTCGCTTGTTCACTCGTTAGATTTTTTAAGAATGGTTTGTAGACGGCGCATAAGCCAATTCAATGACAAAGTTGCATAAGCAAACCCACTTGTAAGCCAGTTTACTGCAGGAATAAAAGATAAACATGTTATTGGCTGGCTTATGGTCAGTCCGTATTGTGAAAAACTGTGACATCAGACTTGAAACTGCTGCCCTTGGCCTGCGACCTTGGGCAGCATTTTCAAGACCTTGGTCACAGTTTTTCCCTATACGGACCGACCATACAACATCAACAATAACTTTATTTACTCATACATTTACAGTGCCTTTATATCAATGAAAAGTATAGACAAAGAAAAAAGTGTACTACATGAGTCTGGAGACTGAAGTAACCAAGGGTTTTCTAGTCAGCCTCCAGTTATCATATTGCCATATTGCCATTACAGTTGCCATATTGCTTTCCTACCCTGCATGTCATGTAGCATAGAACGGTTTTTGCTTGACAGCCGAAAAGTAATCAGTTTTGCATAACTACATTGCATGATTGGATTGAAGCAAGAACCACATACTGGCATCCTCACCAGCCTTCCATCTACATCTTCTACAATTGCCACCAAAAATTCCCACCAGCTTGTTGGGCACATGTCATGCAGCACAAAACTGTGGAGTAATGCATTGGTAAAACATAGTTTAACAGAATTTATGAATTGGATTCGGCACACGTAAAATGCGGCATTTAAATCAACTGTCAAACTCCAGTCGCATATTTGACTGGATCAGTCGAATGTTTGACTGAACTCGCATTTAATAGACCATTTTACAGTTGTCTACTTGGTGACCTGCCCTGTGAATGGCAGCGAGGCTGGAGGCGGCCTTACTTTGGTACAGACATCTCTGCTTTTGTCATGTCAGTGCACCTGGTTAGCATTAGAACAACCTGATTTACACTACAAATGCCAGTACTGGTCAGCAGTACCAGAGTTGAGCATGCTCTTAAGCTGTCGTGGTAGCGTGGTGCCCCATTCATTGTCCTGTTACTCGGCTGTTTATAGTTTCACTGTGGTTTGATTAAAGCCTTAGTGCGCACATGTTCTGTGCATCACGCAAGGCATGGTTTAAGCACCACACACACACTGGGTTGACATTGACACAATAAATTTTGCTACCAAGTACACGACTTTAATGAAAGCAAAATTTTCCTACTGTGACCAAATCAACTACTTAAACCAGGAACACCAGAATAGCAGCATATCGCTAACCACTAAATGTGTTAGTCTTCCAGCTGAAAAACTAGCTGTTATCTGTCAGAAATTTAACTGAAATCTAACTGTAAACATGAACCTGTAGATGGCATAGAGATATGCAAATGTTTTACTTACTGGGGAGGTGACAGGAAAAAATGTAACAGGCACCGTAGTTTTCAAAAAAGATCAATAACTTTGAAAAATGCACGGTTACCCCTACATTTTATGTTATGAAATGGAAGTGGCAAGCCTATTCAACACATGATTAGTTTCTGGTTGTGAGCTAATGGTATTTAGACTGTATTTTAGCTGAACTAGAGGAAGGCTGTCAGAGACAACTAAAAGCGCTGTTGCAACAATTTTGTGATTAAAAACATACTAAAAATGTTTTTTGTTTCCTTTTACAATATACTGTATCTTTATAAATGCCTTTGCTTTTCTGTATGTAAAGGCCTAAATGGGAATTCTAAGGAAATCTGTGAAGAAATATTCTTTCCTTTTTTTTTCAGAAAATGCTGATGTCAGCATTTTTGTAGACATTCAAGGCTAATTATCTCAAAAAAATGCATGGCCACCCAATTTTTCTTTGTGGATTCCAATAGCCCTTGCAAAGATCTACTTTTTCCGTGTGGTCCTAACCTGACAAAAAAAACTTTTGTATTTAGTAGACACTAAATACAAAGTCCTTAATTTGGCAATTAGATTCAGTGCATGTAAAATGCAACATTTAAACCATGCCAGACCTTAGCTTAAGGTGGCTCCCTATAGCAGAGTTCTCCGTAAGCTCCGGCTACCAGCAAAATTCACCGTCTAGCCGTCCTTGGCGTGCCGGCTACTCATAGTAAATAAATCATGAAAAAAATTATTTGTAACAATGTGAGCCTACCCGTCTATAAAATTAAGCATTAAAAACAATATGTCTAGTTTTCTCAACAAATACGTAACGATTAAAAAATACAACTCTTATAGCTGTGAGATCAAAGAAATCTGAAATCATTCGGGCCGTGAGAATTGCCGCCAAAAACGTGATGTGGGCACTGAGCCGTGACAGCAGCACTGAAATATTTGACAGCCGGGGTTAAGTTAAAGCTCAGTTTTTCCTCTGATAATCAAATCAAATTAAATCAAAACTTTATTTATCGAGGGTGACACGTAATAGTTTATCAACTACTAAATTTGTGGCCCTCTTAAATGTACCAAAAGTTAAAAATCTACTATAAACAATAATCAAAGATTATCACTAAAATATCGAAAAACAAAAAACCCAGCAATCGCTGTTCAGTACGTGGGATAAATTGAAAAGAAAATAGAGATGGCACAAACGAAGGTCATAAGTTGTTTTCTTTCAAAAATATAATTAAACTTAGTTCTTTTATCTCCAGTGAATGTATGCATAATTTAATTAGTTCTTTGAACACAACAACATGCAACCCAGTGCTTGGCTCGCACATGGAGGATTTTCGAAAACAAATAACTGCAAAGATTTCTTTCAAAAAAAGAAACAAACTTTGTAAGATCTTACACAATCTTTAAACTAGGCAGCTGTAAGATGTTTGTCTAAATATTGAAAGTGGGATATAAAACAGGCGAGCTTATCGAGCAGGGAAGTATGAATAAATACATGCACTCTTTCCAGGCTTCATTATAAAGTGAAACATTTGCAAAATATGCCAAATTTAAGTTTGATTGTATTAACTTTATCACTTTTGAAATCATGAATGAAAAACCCAAACTACCGCAAAGGTTCAAAACGTTGATGATGGCCCGCACGCTTAATCAGAAAAAACTCTGAGCTTAAATCCGCAGGAAACTTCACAGTATTACAGGCTTCTACTTGCAACAGTTACCAATCACAAGCTTCATCACGTTCAATGAATTCCACCCCTAGCACTGTGTCAAAGCCACTCAAAACTTGTCTTGTAACAAAATAAATGCCAAACCTCAATCTAGCACCTTCAATGCCAGCAAAACTCTTTTCTTGTTTGGCTTTCTCATCTGTTTTTACACGCGTGATGACCACAAAATGAGAACCTTTTTGACGTTTTTGATACTTTTTTCGAATTTGATACGGATGACGATGATTAACCTGTTCAACTAACACATTATATTACATGTATGTTTTTCTCGGTGAAATTGCTTTTCTTTGAGAAAAGAACAAAACCATAATTGCTTAAAATACACTGAAATGCACTTTTTAGAACCCCAATTTCAAACTTCTCCTGGGGAGGCTCCCAGACCGCCCAATAAAAGGTTGTGGTCGTTGTCAGTACATTTTAATGGTACTTTAAAGCAAAGCTTTAAAGATGTGTACTTATGAGAATTTTGCATCATGGTCCTGAACATTGTTTCCTCTACCATCTTATACGCTCCTTGTACTTGGTTAACATTTCTGTGACTAGTGTTTATTCGGGTATTCAATGGATCATTTATGTGAAACCTTTTCATATACCCCCTCCCCTTGCCTCTAACCCCTCCCCCCATTCACAAGACTAAATTGGGTTCTTGGAGACCGAAGTAAAAGTTCAAAGCCTTATTTCTCAAAATGACCAAATAGATGGATCATCAATATCTCGCACATGATACAATGTATCTCCACTGGGTTTTAACCGAATGTTGTCAAATTTTCAACATTGGTAAAGGACACAATTATCTAGGTCTTAAAATTTGCAATTTATGAAATTTCTTTCCCTGTTATTTAGTTAACATAGTTATTGTTAGTTAATATTAGTGCGCTTTTTCAAAATTTCACGAGAAAAAACTCCTCAAAACACTGCCTTCTGAGGTTTGTCTCCTGGACAACTTGCTTACAGACAGGATGAACTTAATCCCCAGTATTGCATTGTGCATCCCTACTGCGCATAATTTCACCCGTGATTAGCGCGTGCACATTAAAAAATGGCGGCTTTTTCGTTACAGCTGGACCTCACCATACCGGTAAATCATCATTTTCGCGCAAAGGGGTATGGTGACCTATCATTTTTTTCTGTTGTTTTGAATTGAGTAATAAATTTCTCTGAGTGTGTAAAATAAATATGGGCCAATTCTCAGTGCAGAACAAAAAGCAATCACTGGAAAGGTGAATTTAGCAAGCAATCGTGACTACAATCATGGTGCTATTATAAGGATTTATATAGGTATAAACAAGGTGCTGTTAATCCTAAACGAACATGGGGACCCCTCATTTTTATTTCAAAATTTAAGTTCCTATAATATAAACAATCAATAGGTAAAGTTTCACAAAAATCTCAGTGCATGTTCTATTTCAGTGGAATGACCTTAATTCCATGCTTCTCGAACCATTTATTATTACGTTACCGTGTTTATAATGAACACCACTTTTTAACACTTAGGAGCTAGTTATTCATTAACTATCGTGCCATGTGAAAAGGAAAGCTCATTTTTGAAGTCAGAGTGCAAAGTCCTTTAACGTGGTACCAAAATTGTTCAACAGAGTTGTTTTACAAAAAAAGTGTTTTTAAGGTACAAGACCCCCTTAAGTCTTGATTAAGCTTATGATTATTGTAAACACATGACTGTGACATATACAGCTAACTTGATCAAACCTGTAGTCACATAAAAGTTCATACCTTTTGCCTGTTTCTTTTTCCATGGGATAACAAATTCCCCTTTCTTAGATAAAGAGGCCCACGGACGCTGCTTTCCTGCATCAGTTGGTCGGTTACTTCATTGCGAATTTAAACGTACGGCGAGCGGAGTGTCATCCTCAGAAAACTCTGAGCTTGAACCGTCCGGAGCTAAACCTCCTCTATCAATGTTTTGATCCTTGTCTGATTTCAACCCCTTCGGAGCAAACATTTTCCTCAACAACAGTTGACTTGTCCTTAACTTAGCTCCTCATGACTTTTGTACGGTCTTAATAAACGACTTTTCGCTAGAAATCACTGCATTCCTCCTAAACGACCGCGTGACACTGATCAAGTATCGGGACAAGCGCGCGAATCACAGTTCCTCTCCCTACGGGGTAGAGTGAGATGATGCGGAAGCTTCTAAATTCACCAAAACTGCCCCAAAATCTTCTATCCTGCAACTTTAAAACAATAAATCTAAATTTTTAAATCTTTTAAAACACGTGTTTTTGAAAATGCTTATAAAGCAACCTAGTTATTTGTCCTGGTTTTGTTATAGAATCGATACTGTCCCTACTCTACAGGGTGTATATTGTTATGTTACTTTGTGACCAGGCCTTGTTGACAATGAGCAACACCAGAAAACCTATGAATTGTATCTTTCAAGAATACACCCAGAAATGATTTAGGAAATAACCGAAGATTTCTCGGCTGGCTCAAGTCTTGAGGTAATTGCTGCATGCTTTACACGAACACTCAAAAAGACATATGATGTGAGAAAGAACTTTGTAGTGTTTCCGCCGATAAGATGCCGCAAGCCGCAACTTTGCGATAACATTGATGCTAGTCCCGCTTGATCTTAGACATCATCATCAAAGATGGTATTTTTTTTTTCCTGTGAAACGTCCTCCGCTCGTAGGTGATCCAGTGTTGGGCCACATTTTAGGTCTGTACGTGCAGACAGACCATTAGTAATCACACTGGAACACAATATTCTCCTTAACTACTCTGACTACTACAGCAAGACATCTATAAAATTGTATCTGCTTTTTTTTTTCAATATGCACAATATACATTTTAAAAAAAACAGATATAATCTTATGTTGTTCTGTCGTGAATTTAAGCAACAGAGTACTTTTTTCATGTTCACATAGCCTCGTCTAAACACGAGGGGAGTTGGGAGAATTCAAAACAGTTATGCAAACTCTTGACTTCATCTCAGGTTTGTCTAACTTTCGAAAATTCTTCCAACACCCTGAGTGTTTAGATGAGGGTATGTAAACACGGAAAAAGTACTCTGTCGCTTTTATAAAATATTTCTGAAAAAAATGCACAAATTTAAAACATCAACTGTATTTACATACTCTCATCTAAACACACTTATTGACCAATGAGAATGCATGTAGTATCTCACTCATTTTATAAAGTTTAATATTGTGACGAACGAATGCGTGACATTATTTGTTGTTGCGAAATCACCACGCTGTTGTAATAGGATCTAGTTTTTTGGTTCGGAGAATTGGGAAGAGAATTAAAACACGTGTGTATTTTCGTGAAGGATCTGTCCTTTATTTCGGCACGTTACATTGGTGGCAGCGGTGTAGGATTTGGCAAACCGATAGTATGGCGCACTATAACGATGGTGAGGTTAATTTTGGTCCGCTGATTGACCTGAATTCCGAAGATTTAGCTCCAACTGAAAAGGATGCGACGACAATGGCGAAATCTCCTGTCCCGGTCGGGAGTAGTACTCCACATACTGAAAGGCACAGCAACGACGAAACCGTAGACCAAGTTTTAAAGGCGATTACGGCAATCAGCATTGGCATCGAGAAGCAAAACAGTGCCTTAGAAGATCGTTTCGGCGACCTTAGTAAACGCCTCGATGCCCTCGAAACAAAACAGCGTGACAATCGTGTTACACTGGGCACCAGTCCCCGCGATAGTGGTCTGGATTTGTTTGGCAATCACGAGGAGGTGCGTTTTAGCGAACTTCCAGCCCCTCTTTCACCCAGCCCCTGTCACCAGCTTCCACAACAAAAAGAGAAGCCACGTGTCCGTCCCTCACCTTACAATGGTTCAACTCCGTGGGAGGATTATAAAGCCCAGTTCGAACTTGTAGCAAAGATCAATGGATGGGATGGACGGACCAAAGCAGCCTACCTGGCGGTCAGTCTGAGCGGCCCAGCTCAGGCAGTGCTTGGCGACCTGGACAAAACCCAGCGTACTAGCTACGCTGACCTGGTCGCAGCACTTAATAGCAGATTTGGCACATCAAACAGAACGGAAATGTTTCGGGTTTCCCTACGAAGCCGCACCCGAAAGCCTAAAGAAACCCTCCCTGAATTGGCTCAGGCAATCCGGAGGCTGACAAGACAGGCCTACCCCGATGCCCCGATTTCCCTTCGAGAGTCGATCGCAAAAGACCAGTTCATCGAGGCATTGACCGATCCAGAACTTCGTTGGAAGGTCCATCAAGCCAAGGCAGCCACTCTCACTGAGGCGTTGGATGCTGCTGTTGAAGTTGAGGCGTTTTTCTCCGCTGAGAAACAACGTGGTGGAACGAAGATCTTACAGGCGGTAACTACGCAGAGCCCAACACCAGCAGATTCCACTCTCAAGCAAGAACTGCACGAGCTTAAAACACTGGTACAAGGCCTGGTCCAGCAACCACGAGGTATCTCCGATTTGTCGCAACGTAGTTGGCAAAGGACCTGGACTTCGCCAGAGTGTTGGGCTTGCGGTGCCCAGGGGCACATTCAACGCCACTGCCCTAAACGCCTCGGAGATGGGTTGCGTACACCGTCGGGGAGGCTAGCGTCCCAACAGCCGCAGGAATGTCCGGGAAACGAGACACTGTCGAGTTCAAGGGCCAGAGCCCGACAGACCAATCAACGCTAAGGCCCACCTTACCTTCAATCAAAACAGATGCCGTGGGTGCCGACAAAGACGGCTTGTATGCTAATGGGTTCGTGAATGGAGTGCCAGTCAAGTTTTTAGTGGACACAGGAGCAAACATCACCATCCTGAAGTCCCAAACATGGGAAGCCATCTCTTGCCATCCGGAATCGACACCAAGACAGCTCCAAAACGTTCTTGACACTATGAAATTGGCCGATGGACGCTCCTCTTCCTTCCTGGGACGTGGAAACATGACACTCAGACTAGGCGACCGAGAATTTGACTGTACGATGTGGGTAGCAGAGATCGAACCAGAGGGGATCCTTGGTTTAGATTTCCTTCGCCGATATGACTGCCAATTGGTGCTTAAAGATGGCTGCTATGAGCTACAGTTCGGTGATGGCAGTGAAGCCAAACAAGGTCAACCACTCTCCCCCAGCTGCTTTCGAGTATCCATTGACCGCACAACAGTTGTCCCTCCTTGGAGCGAAGCTTTTGTAGCTGGCAAGATAGTCGGTCCATGTGCCCCTACCCTCGGACTGCTGGAACCTACGGCCCGACTGATGGAAGTGAACCACCTGATGCTAGCTAGAAGCCTGGTAGATGGAGCATCTGACATTATTCCATTAAGAGTGCTCAACCCCACAGATTATCCTCGCACATTATACAAGGACACCGTGGCAGCTATGTGTGAACCTGTCGAACTTGTTGAACCTTCCCACATTGGACAAAACAGCGTGGCTCTTTGCCAGGTACGCGAGGAGGGTGGTAGCACGATAGCTGCTGTAGAGCCAGACAGTGGTAGGCCTTCTGCCCCTGTCCCTGGACACCTGTTAGACTTGTTCGAACGCAGCTCTAATCTTCTAAACCCTGACGAGCGCTCACAACTTGCCGAACTGTTGACCGAGTTTGCTGATGTATTTGCAGTTTCCTCCGACGATCTTGGCCATACCAGCTTAGTAACGCATACGATCAACACTGGATCTTCCCAGCCCATCCGTCAGCCAGCGCGACGTCTCCCCCTACACAAAAGAGCCGAAGCCGATACCCTTATCAAGGAAATGCTTCAGAAAAAAGTGATTGAGCCTTCCTCAAGTCCCTGGGTGTCACCCATCGTATTAGTGAAGAAGAAAGATGGCTCTACCCGTTTCTGCGTTGATTACCGTAAACTTAATGACGTGACAGTTAAGGACAGCTACCCTCTTCCGAGGATTGATGATTGCTTGGACGCACTTGCAGGCTGCAAGTGGTTTTCCACCCTAGATCTCTGTAGCGGTTACTGGCAGGTGGCCATGGCCGAGGCTGACAAGCCAAAGACTGCCTTCACAACTGGAAACGGCCTATACCAGTTCACGGTCATGAGTTTTGGTCTCTGCAATGCTCCTGCAACTTTCGAGCGCCTCATGGAAAAGGTGTTGTCTGGGCTACCTTGGGAGGTGTGCCTTATTTACTTAGATGACATCATAGTCCATGGCCGCGAGTTTGGAGAAGCGATTCAGAGGCTCCGCACCGTATTACAGCGGCTTCGCGATGCCGGCCTCAAATTAAGCCCTAAGAAGTGCGTTCTCCTCCAGCGATCGGTACCTTTTCTTGGCCATGTGGTGAGCGACCATGGCGTATCTACCGACCCCAAGAAGATTGAGGCAGTACGTACTTGGCCTTACCCACGAACAGCAAAGGATGTTAAAAGCTTTCTGGGCCTTTGCTCCTACTACAGGCGCTTTGTTCGAGGCTTTGCTGACATCGCCAGACCTCTTTACAAGCTTACCGAAGAACAAAGAGAATTCCGATGGACAAGAGAGTGCGAAGACGCGTTCTGTCAGCTCAAATCCCTGCTAACAACAGCTCCCATTTTGGCCTTCCCCACACTTGACGGCTTCTTTATCTTGGACACAGACGCAAGCAACACTGGACTTGGCGCAGTATTATCCCAAATCCAAGGGGAGGAGGAGAAGGTGATTGCATTCCACAGCAAATCACTGAACAAGAGTGAGAGAAACTACTGCGTGACGCGCAAGGAACTCTTGGCAGTTATTGTGGCAGTAAAGACCTACCACCACTACTTGTGTGGAAGGCAATTTCTCGTCCGCACAGATCACGGTGCTTTAAAGTGGCTGTTGAAGTTCAAAAATCCAGAGGGACAACTCGCCAGATGGCTGGAACTTCTGGGTACTTATGACTTCAAGATCGAACACCGTCCCGGTATACACCATGGGAATGCCGACGCCCTCTCAAGAAGACCATGCGGTGACTGCCGATACTGCGATCGTGTCGAACAAAAGGGGGATACCACATCAGTCGCAGATTCTGGAAGTGCAGATGTTGTCCCATGCTGTGCACCCCAGGCCCTGGACAAGCCTGCAGAGGGGGGTAGCCTAACCTCTCCTCAGCCAGATCCAAAACCTCCACCTGAAAGCCAGCAGTTCCCAAGTGAAATTTCTGTATCCAAGAAGGCCTTCGTTGTTACGGGCAGTAAAAGTGACTTGCGTGCTAGCCAAGTCGCCGATGATGACCTTGGAAAGATAATCGCATGGAAGGAGTCCTGTCCCTCTCGCCCAGCATGGAAGGATGTGTCAACCGAAAACAAATCCATCAAGACTTACTGGAGTCAATGGGACCGTCTGTCCCTACGAAATGGTGTCCTCTGCCGGCGGTGGGAATCTGAAGCGGGAGACGAGGTGCGTTGGCAGCTTGTTATACCTTCCAGTCTCAGAAATGATGTTCTCCAGGAGCTCCACACTGAGGAAACCGCAGGGTACTTAGGTGTCAACAAGACGTTGGGAAGGGTTAAGGAAAGATTCTATTGGCCCGGGTGCACAAAAGATGTGAAAGACTGGTGTCGGTCATGCGACCTCTGCGCCTCCAGGGAGAGGCCGACCCGCACACCAAGAGCGCCTTTGCAGACCTACAATGTTGGTGCCCCCCTTGAGAGAGTGGCTCTCGACATACTGGGACCGCTGCCTGAATCAGACCGTGGCAACAAATACATCCTCGTCATAGGGGATTACTTTTCGAAGTGGACGGAAGCCTTCGCGATTCCCAATCAAGAGGCCACAACTGTAGCAAGAGTGTTAGTTGAAGAATTCGTGGCTCGTTTTGGCATCCCAAGGCAGATTCACTCCGATCAGGGAAGGAATTTCGAGTCAAAAGTGTTTCAAGAAATGTGCGAGGCACTGGGAATGGATAAAACCAGAACCACACCCCTCCACCCACAGTCAGACGGAATGATTGAACGATTCAACCGGACAATAGAAGGCATGTTGTCCAAGTTTGTAGCAGAGAATCAACGGGATTGGGATAGCCACCTGCCTGTCCTGATGATGGCGTATCGCTCCGCTGTCCACGAAACCACTTCCTTTACTCCATGTGAGCTAATGTTTGGGCGGCAGATTGACCTTCCAATTGACCTTCAGTTCGGGCGTCCCGAACAAGAAAGTGGTGACCAGGACAAAACCGAATATGTCCACCGCCTACAGGCCCGATTGGAACGCATTCATGCATTTGCCCGTGAGCATTTGAAGTTAGGGAGCGAAAGGAACAAGCGGTACTACGATCACAAGGCATCACACCGTGGTTTTGAACGTGGGGCCCCTGTTTGGCTTCATAACCCGAGACGCAAGAAAGGCAGGACCCCAAAGTTACAGAGGCCCTGGGAAGGACCTTACCTGGTAATATCTCGTCTGGATGACCTGATCTATAGGATCCAGAAAGGACCTAGGTCGAAACCAACGGTCGTGCATGTTGACCGGCTTAAGAAGTACCAGGGGCAGAGTTTTGTTAACTGGCTGACCGAAGGGCAGACTGGCAAAGACGGAGCATCCACTGCGGGTGAAGCTTCGAAGAGTGGCCAGCCAACTAAGCAGCAGAACTTCAAGCCTACGCCGGCAGCTAAGGAATTTGAAAAGGCGCCCGCCATTGCCGAGACAGCCCAGAAAAGGCCGCGTCGGACACCAAGGAGACCGGCCTGGACAGCTGACTATCAGATGGACTAAGACTTTGTTTACTCTATATCCGGCTAGTGACATTTGGGGACTCTAATTAAGTGTTTTTGTAAGGGGGGGATGGTGTGACGAACGAATGCGTGACATTATTTGTTGTTGCGAAATCACCACGCTGTTGTAATAGGATCTAGTTTTTGGTTCGGAGAATTGGGAAGAGAATTAAAACACGTGTGTATTTTCGTGAAGGATCTGTCCTTTATTTCGGCACGTTACAATATTTATGTTTTGGTTTTCTCCAGCTGAATTAAATGATGGACTGAAATGAGTTTCTTTTGCAAGTGATCAGAGATAACAGGCACACAATGGAATGCACAAAGAATTTGCTGGCTTGTAAAGAAGTCTCTCTGAACTTTGTTAATCCAGTTAATCAGCAATTACAGCTCTTCATGTTGCAGCAAGACATGGAGATGTTGAGCTTATAAAATTGCTGGTTTCTTTTGGGGCTCATATTAATGGTGGAACTGTTGATCTTATCACACCTTTACATGAAGCGTGTCTTGGTGTCATCCTGAGGTCGTGGACATCCTGATTGCCGAAGGAGCTGATGTATGTGTTACTGCTGTATTAGTCTATCCACAGATCCTCTATTTCGTCATGAGTTTGTCAAGATCACAATGAGTCAAAGTATTAACCTTGGAAGGTTTTAAAATAATAAACTCGTAGCAAACAATAAAATGTCTGTGGACAGTCTATTGCTGTGTAGCCTGCAAATATGTCCAGCCTAGTCTGCATACAGCTATCATGAATGTCTCAATAATTTCGTAACTGAGTGTCATGTGAGATGGCTGTAAGGTAAAGGAAAGTCTGCATACGAGCCAAGTAGCCAATCAGGCTAGAGCTTATCCTGGTTTCTGTAGCATGAAGCAACTTGGAGTATTTCTACTCCTCCCTGGATGGGATGTCAGTCCATTGCAGGGTTACCCCAGGCATTAAGTTCACCGGTACCCATTTATGCACCTGGGTGTAGAGAGGCACTATGAGAGTAAAATTTCTTGCCCAAGAACAGAACAAAATGTCCCCAGCCAGGGCTCAAACCTGGGCTGTTTCATCCAGAGATGGGTGCACTAACCACGAGGCCTGTCGGACCGTGCTTCCCACCGTATTGGGAGGTTAATCGGTGTAGTATTATCGTCTTTTTGGACAGACACAGCATAGCCAGACATGTAAGGGGTTTGATGCCAACCTAAAATAATCAAAGTCTGGAATCTTCAAAATTGTATGAAAATGCCTCTTTTTGACCCCAAAATATGGCAGACCAAAAACAAGGAATTTAAAAAAACAGCTTCTAAAGATTGATCTATAGAACTGGGACAAACATGACAGAAACATCCCCATCCTTCCAAAAAACAAAGTAAAATTGCGAACTGCTAGACTGTTACACTACCTTGAAAAACAATTATACCTTACTTTGGTGGTTTTTCCTTAATTTTTACAGGCAAATGCATGTAACATAGATGGAAGTACCCAATTGTGTTTTGCTTGTGCCAAAGGATCAGTAAAATGTGCACGTCTGTTAATAGAAGCTGGGGCTGCGGTGAATCCTTCATTGACAGTTACCTTCCCACTCCTTCATGAGGCGGCATTAAATGGACACATTCACTGCCTAGAAATACTTACACAGATGGGTGCTGACCCAGAGAAATCCGTGAATCAATTTGGAACGGCTCTGGATGTTGAGGTTACATGGAATGCATGAGAATTTTACTTCATGCCAGAGCCAATCCTAACGCAATCAAAAGACACCAAGTTCCTTTGCGCACTGCAGCTCTGTGCGGATATAAAGACTGTACCTCACTGCGTATAGATTATGGAGTAAATGTTTACCAGAGAAACTTGCAGAGTAAAAGACCTGTGGACTTAGCTACTGATACAACATGCAAAAAAAATACTTCAGTCTAAAGCTGGTGCGTAAATGAAACTAAATTACAAAGAGCTTTCACCATAGTAACCCTAAGTCTGTTTTTTGTATCTACAAAAAATTTTAAGGGGGACCCTCTTAACAGCACTTACTGGATTATTTATTTGTTTGTTTGTTTATTTATTTGTTTATTTATTTATTTATTGTATTATAAGTTGTTTTTTTTTTTTCAGTTTCTGTGTTACAGTTCTTTTTCAAAGAAAACTGCAAATAAACAGGAACAACTTGTGAAAAACTTATTTTTGTCTTGGATATGGCTCTCAGCCAGCTGGTCATTATTCACTGAAACAGAAAAGTGTTTAATTCCATTAAATCTACATCTCAGAGGTATAAATAGACTAAAGCCAGATACCCAGAATACAGACTCTGGTACTGTTAAGGGATGTTGTCCACAGTCTCATCTACTTTTATACAGAACTACCCCCCCCCCCCCCCAGTGCAAGCCCACAGCCCTATCCCCTAAATATCAAGTCAACATCTTGTTTTACAATAGACCAATTTCAATATATTAAAATTCAGCCTAAAACAGTAGACCTCAGCACAAGGCTCTGGGGAATAACCACAGAGTTTGTGGGATTTATTCCCCAGAGCCTCGTACTGGGGTCTGTTGTTTTGGGCTGAATTTTAATATATCGAAATTGGTCTATTCTAAATGAACAATGAAATTAAATTTCCATTAATGAATTCATAACTTTAAGGAGTTGGCCGCCTTCAATTTACTCTTTATTTGGATGAACTCTTGACCGAGTTTTTCGCTCGCTTAATTCATTAACTTAGGCCTTTTTGGAATGTATGCTTTCTTTCTTCCAAGGGTTCAATCTGATCATCATCATCATCATCATTGCCTGTAGCCCCGTCTGGGGTAAAGGGCACCAATAAGCACCCTCCAGTCATCACGGTCCTGGGCCAGTCGTTGCAGTTCTCCCCACGTGTAGCCATTTCTCCTCATGTCTGCCTCTAGGTCACGGCGCCACGAGTTTCTTGGTCAGCCCCTCTTCCTTTTCCCCTGAGGGTTCCAGGTGAGGGCTTGCCTTGTGATGTTAGATGAGGACTTCCAAAGGGTGTGGCCAATCCACTTCCAGCGTCTTTGAAAGATGTCAACTTCTATAGGTTGCTGTCTCGTTCGTTTCCACAGATACTGGTTGCTAATGATGTCTGGCCAGCGTATCTTAAGAATCCTTCTGAGGCAGGTGTTAATGAAAGTATGGATTCTTTTCGTAGTGGCGACGGTAGTTTTCCAGGTTTCGGCTCCATAGAGCAATACAGGCTTCACGATAGTGTTAAAGATCCTGATTTAAGTGCTGGTGCCGATAAGTGATGATCTCCAGACATTCTTCAGCTGTTGGAAAGCTGCTCTCGCCTTGCCGATGCGAGGTCTTACATCAGCTTCAGTCCCCCCGGTGTTATCTACGATGCTGCCTAGGTAAGTGAAGCTCTCCACCTCATCCAGCACTTCACTTTCCAGCATAATGGGGGTATCTGTGATCGTGTTGACCTTCAGGACTTAACTCTTCCCCCTATGGATCTTAAGGCCCAAACGTGCTGAGGCGTCTGCAACAGCGCTGGTATTTTCCTGCATCAGATGTCAAGTGTGCGAAAGAAGGGCCAGGTCGTCAGCATAGTCCAGGTCATCCAACTGCTTCTAAAGTGTCCACTGGATACCATTTCGCCCTTGGGCTGCAGACGTCTTCATTACCTAGTCCATCGTCAGAAGAAACATAATTGGCGCCAGTAGGCATCCTTGCCTCACTCCAGTTCTTACCTCAAAGACATCAGTGAGTTGCCGTTCTCGGACCACCCTGCAGGTCATACCTTCGTACGAGTTTCTGATGATATTGGTTATTTTCTCCGGTATTCCGTAGTGTCTCAGTAGCTTCCAGAGGGTCTGCCAGTCCACCCTGTCAAATGCTTTGTCATAGTCCACAAAGTTGATATAAAGAGATGAATTCCACTCCAGGGACTGCTCCAGGATGATACGAAGCGTGGCGATTTGGTCGGTGGAAGACCTACTCGTGCGGAAACCAGCTTGCTGCTCGGGAAGCTGTGGGTCTATGGCATCTTTCATCCTGTTCAGCAAGACTCCAGTAAACACCTTTCCCAGAATGGACAGCAGTGTTATACCTCTGTAATTTGAGCAGGAGCTGAGATCACCTTTTTTTCGGGAGCTTGATGAGGTAACCCTCCTTCCACTCTGTTGGTACCCACTCCTCTCCCCAGATCTTATTGAAAAGAGGGTAGAGCAGCTCCACGTTTGTCCTGATGTCGACCTTCAGTGCCTCTGCTGGGATGTTGTCAGGTCCCGCAGCCTTGCCATTTCTCAGCTGCTTGATAGCGTTTTGAATCTCCTCCTTTGTGGGTGCGCTAAAGTCAATGTGTAGGTCGCTGTCGGCTGGCTGTATGTCCGGAGGGTCTGGGGGAGCAGATCGGTTGAGCAGCTCTTCAAAGTGCTCCACCCATCTCTTCTTCTTCCCCTCTAAATCAGATATTGGTTGCCCATCCTTATTTTTCACCGGTCTTTCTGGCTTGCTATATTTTCCCGATAGGTTCCTTATGGTAGAATAAAGGCCCCGCCTATTTCCGTGATAAGCTGCCTCTTCAGCCTCTGACGCCAGCGACTCCAGATAGTTGCGTTTGTCTGCGTTAAGGCTCCTTTTGACACTCCTGTTCACCCCTTTGTACTCCTCTTGCGCCTTAGCTTTTGCAATCAATCTGATCACACGACATGAAAAGGTCTATTTAATAGATCTTAATATATACTGAGCAATTTTATTCAAACTAAATCGGAGAGTCGTTCGATTTTGTTCCGCTCGATAACAGCAGACTAGTAGAACTCGCGCGCTATATTTCCAGCCCTTGGAATACAATGGAACATTAGAACAAACATTTTTTAGTATATATCTACTTGCGTTCTGATATCACAAATGCCGTTCTCTTATTGGCTACTCTACTCACTATCTATTCTTCGGTAGATAGTGAGTAACCGTTGGTGTGCGGTTGTTAACAAAATGGCGGCGGCAGGCTTGTGTTTTCGAAATGTCTGCGAAAATAATTTAGATAAGTTTTAAACGAACTGCTTTATACTAAAACAATGAGATTAATATTCACTCTTAATTTCCATGCGTGATAGTTGACTTGGGCTGCGCCTTCGTGAACTATCACACGATAGAAATCTCGCGCTCATAATCTAATTTTAGAAGTCTGCATAGAGTGGTGACAGTTGCTTGTATTGCGAAACGCCATTAACGTCGTGTTACAGGGTAAAAGACAGAGGTTTCTCTATTTTGCTAAGAAAAGTGCATCAAGGATTAGAAAAATATTGTCACGACTGAACACAAGAGATTATTATTATCCTGACCATATTTTCCTGCTAAACAACAATTATAAGAATTTGTATACAAGTAACTGGGGCTTGTTTAATTCTATGCTCATTAAGGCTTTCCGCTGCATTTCACGCTACTGGACCGTGACTCACTTAACTGAGACGTAAAATGTGTCGCACATCGCTTTAAGATCAAGAGGGGGCCTTTAATTATGTAACATTCAGCTATATTCACTTAATCCCTACGAAGATTCGTTCAGTACATAAAAGTTCTCTCGTTTAGACTTAATTTTGCATTCAGCATCATTAATCGGGGTGGGTAAAGAGACGTCAGTATCAGTTTCACAAGGTGATGATCGACTTAATGGCAAAACAGAAAACAAACTGAATTGGATTGACAACACTTACATAACTTGTTTTTATAAAACTTGTTTTAATTCTTTCAACCCAAATTTTCGACGTCACCTTTGGTTTTCAGTGCTGTTTGCAATGAAGAATATTTTCTTCACCTTTAGTTTAGGCTTACTTTACATATCTAATAAATTCAGTGCCATCTAGCTACACTTTATCACGTAATCTTGTGGTCTATTTAGACTAACTACTAATTCAGTCTACGAGAATGCATTTTTGACCTTTATAATTGTATTCTCGAATGTGTTAGGCGTTGATCATGCCACAGGATTTAATTCCTAGAAAGAGACTGACTAGAAAGGTTATTCAATAGGAATAATTCAACAGAATTGCTTTTAACGTTACGTCAGCTGTTTCATTTAACCAAAATCGTGCACAGAGTTCTTTTTTCTACCAGGAATATCATCGAAATATCCAGAATCCTGAAGGTATGTGAAAGAGTTGTAACTTGTTGTTTACGAGGCATTCGAAGCGGAACCACAGATTATATAAAGTTTTTCGCTCCCTCAATCCAGGACTAAAACCTTCTTAAATATATGATTTTTCTCCTCCAAGGGTTCCATCTGATCAGACAACATGAAAAGTTCGATTTAATACCGAGCAATTTTATTCAAACTTAATCGCAGAATCATTCGATTTTGCTCCGCTTGATAACAGCAGAATAATAGAACTCGCTCGCTTTATTTCTAGCTTTTGGAATACAATCGAAATAAGAACTAACAGTTTTTAGTATAAATCTACTTGCGTTCTGTCAAAAATGCCGTTCTCTTATTGGCTACCCTACTCACTATTTATTATGTAGTAGATAGTGAGTAGCCTGGCAGTGTGCGATTGTTAACAAAATGGCGGGCGCATCTTTGCGTTTTAATTCGAAGTGTCTGTTGTGAAAAGAATTTAAATAAGTTTTAAACAACTAGCAGATTTGTACTAAAACAATAAGATTATTTGCTCTCGATTTCTATGCGTGATAGTTAACTTGGGCTGCACCCTCGTCAGCTATCAAGCGATAGGAATCACAAATTCATATATGTTCTAATTGTTAAATACCATAAGCATCCATGGATGAAAACGCCCGCAAGACCGTGTTGCGAAACTGAGCAAAGACAATCTACTGCATTAAAATCGATCCATTATCTTCTGCAATAATGTTAAGAAGTCTAAGAGCTTTGTCTATTTTGCTGGGAAAAGCCGGTGCATCAAGAACAAGAAAAATCGTGCCAGAACTGAAAAACGTTTTTAGAAATGTGTATACAGCTAAGAACTTCTGTATTCCTACATGTATTTAGCCTGGGGCCCCAAACTGATTTGAATCTTTTGTTATAAAAACAACATTCAAGCTATTGTGGTCACACTTTGTGGTTTTTCTAAAAAAAAAACTTCCATCCATGATTTCAAAGAGCGTTTTACCCGAGTTTGATTTTTTACAAGCTTAAGAAGGAATCCACCTCAAGTTCGAGTAACAAGCGGACAAAAACTTTGTACCGAGATTATTTACATTGTATTGCAAGCTGTGCCATCTTCTCAAAAGAAATCATTTCTACTAAAACAACACCAAATGTCGAAAACAAATTTTAAAGTTCATATGAAAGTACTGTCGAAACTACTGTTGAAATGAAACTGATGATGAAATTTCACTGCACAATTTCTCTGAACTTTGAAATTTATTTTCTCGAGTTCACATGAGAATTGTATTTGGTGTTGTCTCAGGCAACTGTTTATTTCTCAGTTTAGCTTTTAGAAAATGTAAAAAGGACTGTAACATACTTAAAGTTACTATGGTGCAAGGTTTTGTCCATTAAAACTTTAACCAAAATCGTGCACAGAGTTCTTAATTCTGCAAGGAACATGATCGAAATGTCCAAAATACTGAAGGTAAGTGAGAGTGTTGTAACTTGTTGTTTACAAGGTATTCGAAGCGGAACAACAGACTTGAGTTTGTCGCTCGCTCAATTCAGTGACCAAAACCAGAAGCATATCACCTCGTAGCTTCTGCTAAAACCTATTGGAATATATGCTTTCTCTCTTCCAAGTGTTCAATCTGATCAGAAAACATGAAAAGTTCGTATTAGTAGATCTTAATACTGAGCAATGTTATTCAAAATTAATCGCAGTCATTCGATTTTGCTCCGCTCGATAAGAGCTAGCAGAATAATACAAATCGTTCCCTTTATTTCCAATCGAGTATTAGAGCTAACAATTTTTAGTATAAATCTCAGCGCTACTGTTCCATCACGAATGCCGTTCTCTAATTGGCTACGCTACTCACTAGCTATTCTATTGTAGACTCTGAGTAGCCTAGCAGTGTGCGGTTGTTAACAAAATGGCGACCGCATCTTTGCGTTTTGGAAGTGTCTGCGATAAGAATTTAGCTAAGTTTTAAACGAATATATAGTAGATTTATACTAACACAATTAGATCATTAATATTCGCTCCAGATTTCTATGCGTGATAGCTGACACGACTGGGTTATCACGCAATAGAAATCTCTGGCTCATAATCTAATTTTAGACGTCTTTGTTTTGTATAAAGTTATGACAGTTGCCTGTGCTGCGGAACGCCATTAACATCGTGTTGTAGGGTAAAAGACAGAGCTTTGTCTATTTCGCTAAGAAAAGTGCATCAAGGACCAGAAAACTCTTGTCACGACTGAGCACAAGTGTTTATGATCCTGATCATATTTTCTTGTTGAACAACAATTTTAAAAATTTGTATACAAGTAACCAGTAAGGCTTAGCACTGCAATCCACGCTACGTACTGGAGCGTGACTTACTTAACTGAGGCGTCAAATCTGTCGCACATCGAGGGGTTCCTTTAAATATATAACATTCAGCTATATTCAGTTAATCCCTATGAAGATTCGTTCAGTACATAACAGTTCTCTCGTTTAGACTTAATTTTGCATTCAGCATCATTGATCGGGGTGGGAAAAGAGGCGTCAGTATCAGTTTCACAAGGTGATGATCGACTTACATGGCAAGAAAGAAAACAAACTGAATTCTTACATAAATTGTTTTTATAAAACTTGCTTTCTTTCAACCCAAATTTTTGACGTCATCTTTGGATTCCATTGCTGTTTTGCAATGAAGAATATTTTCTTTACCTTTAGTTTAGACTTAGTTTACACATCTAAGAAATTCAGTACCATCTCTACTTTATCAGGTAGTCTCGTGGATCCATTTAGACAAACTACTGCTGCCTCATCCAATCCACGAGAATGCCTTTTTGACCTTTATAATTATATTCTCGGATGTGTTAGGCGTTTATCATGCCACAGGATTTAATTCCTAGAAAGAGACTGACTAGAAAGGTTATTCAATAGGAATAATTCAACAGAATTGCTTTTAACGTTACGTCAGCTGTTTCATTTAACCAAAATCGTGCACAGAGTTCTTTTTTCTACCAGGAATATCATCGAAATATCCAGAATCCTGAAGGTATGTGAAAGAGTTGTAACTTGTTGTTTACAAGGCATTCGAAGCGGAACCACAGATTATATAAAGTTTTTCGCTCGCTCAATCCAGGACTAAAACCTTCTTAAATATATGATTTTTCTCCTCCAAGGGTTCCATCTGATCAGACAACATGAAAAGTTCGATTTAATCACCAGGCAATTTTATTCAAACTTAATCGCAGAATCATTCGATTTTGCTCCGCTTGATAACAGCAGAACAATAGAACTCGCTCGCTTTATTTCTAGCTTTTGGAATACAATCGAAATAAGAACTAACAGTTTCTGGTTTAAATCTACTTGCGTTCTATCACAAATGCTGTTCTCTTATTGGCTACCCAACTCATTATCTATTATTTGTTAGATAGTGAGTAGCCTAGCAGTGTGGGATTGCGTTTTAATTTCGAAGTGTCTGTTGTGAAAAGAATTTAGATAAGCTTTAAACAACTAGCATATTTGTGCTAAAACAATAAGATCATTTGCTCTCGATTTCTATGCATGATAGTCGACTTGGGCTGCACCCTCGTCGGCTATCAAGCCTCGATAGGAGTCACAAATTCATATATGTTTTAATTGTTAAATACCATAAGCATCCATGGATGAAAACGCCCGCAAGACTGTGTTGCAAAACTGAGCAAAGACAATCTACTGCATATTAAAAAATCGATCTATTATCTTCTGCAATAATGTTAAGAAGTCTAAGCTCTTTTTGATGCTTTTTATTTTGAATTATCTGCAATTAACGCGATACTGAAACCGACGATTTTAGATGTCTTTGTTATGCATAAAGTTATGACAGTTGCTGGTGTTTCGAAACGCCATAAATTAAGGGTACTGTTGCATGGTATGTTGTGTGGTAAAAGATAGAGCTATGGGCGACCACGCACCGTTTACAAGGGTCTTCATGATTCGTCAAACGAAACAATAGGTATACAACACAAACAATTCTCCTAGCCCTAAAAACAAAAGAGGTGCAGATCAACAAGAACGAGTCAAAATAGAAGTTTTAAAGAGATGCAGGTCATCTGAGAGCTTTGTCTGTTTTGCTGAGAAAAGTGCATCAAGAACAAGAAAAATCTTGCCAGGACTGAACAACAATCAGTTTAGAAATTTGTATACAACTTAGAACTTTTGTAGTCCTACATGTATTTAGCCTGGGGCCCCAAACTGATTTGAATCTTTTCTTATGAAAACAACATTCAAGCTGAAAGAAAACCCATCCATGATTTCAAAGAGCGTTTTACCCGAGTTTGATTT